>NC_134412.1:2753292-2763292 GCF_038048845.1 Mixophyes fleayi
GAGCGCGCTAGAGTGAGGGGTGCAGAGGCGGGTACATGCCAGACGTTGGGGTACATGCCAGACGTTGGGGTACATGCCAGACGTTGGGGTACATGCCAGAACCCCTAAACGCGGCACCCTAGATAGGAAACCTTTTGGGACCTAATTTTACCACAGTTTACATTTTGGATGTAATTACCCTTTACCCTCAGTCACTGACATTCAGTAACAAGTCTATTTATAGGACTGTCAGCAATCACAGCCAGAGATACAGCATCATTACAACCAGCAGCAGACTATGGGGCAGGTTCTGTCATATATATGAATACACAGCCCTCAGGGTGTGAGTAACAGAAACATCACTACTGACACAATGTATCCGTCACACACATCAGATATAACTCAATGACCGATACATTCACACAATGTCTGGGACACCCACCCGTTACTGTGGCCCTAATACCCCCACCCCCCACTAACACAATGTTAAATGGAACTTCTCTAGTTTATTAAATGATCCCAAATGGAGACAACAGCAGAAAACAAATATAATTTGGTATTATACTGTATATACACCGAATCAATCTCCTATTCTCAATGCCAGAGGCCCCCGACATGCTGACATGACCCCGATATATAACTAATAATCACACACATAATATATATATAGTACAATAACAGACATTATTCTGTGACGTATTTGCAGCACACATTACCACTCACCAGAGGCCAGTGGTCGGATCCACTCCTTGCTGTTGAGGTCCAGCCGCCACAGGTCATTGAAGGCGGCATTACAGCTGCTCTGGGTGCAGCCGCCGAAGACGTACATGGACTGATTAGAGTCGTAGTAACACGCACCTGGGGGTGGGACAAGAGAGCTCACAGAAACAAAACATGAGGACTGTGGGACCCCGGAGACAATAACTACATGTTACATATAAACCTCACACTAACCATCTACTGTACATTATCATTTACTTATTACGCTGTACAGGGAAAATCTGTCATTCACATTAGTCCCTATGTTTTCTTGGGGGGGAAACGGAAACCCAGGCAAACATGGGGAGAACATACAAACTCCACACAGATATGGTCCTGGTTGGGAATCAAACACATGACCCCGGCGCTGTGAGACTGATGCCGGGACTGTCAGTTATACAGAAACTAGTTATCAGCATTCAGAGCTCCTGTGAACTTGACTCATTTATCTCACAATCCAGCATTCACCTCCCAGCCAGTAACCCTACAAAGACCCCACAGTGACAGATTGCTGAGCTCAGTGCCCTATAACCTTACAAGTAGCGTCACCTGGAGAGCTGGTCCTCCTAACACTGCCGGGTTCCAGCTCTCATGTACAACAATCACTGATTTCATGAATCTGGACGGCCAGCGGGAAATATGTGCAAGAAATAAATCTATGGCTCCTGCCTGGAAATACGTATCAGCTGCCAATTACTTTTATTTGCAGGATAAATCCTTTAACTGCCAGGAATGTCCAGACCAAAGAAAAGAAATTCTCCTTTGCTGCACGTGGGCTGCTCCATGCTCCCTTTCCCCTGTAATCCATTCTTCCAGGATACCCCAGGTCATCCTACCTCGTCCTCAGCAATTAGAGGGGACGTCGCTGGTATGCTGCTGCACGGTGTCACTGATTGGCTGTGAGCGGTGACATCATCACCTCGCTGAAACCTATCAGTGACCAGGAGCAGCAGCATAGTGACATCATCTGTATAGGTGGTAAGAAGTGAGGCGGGGGGGGGGGGGGGGTATACTTACAGGTAAGACCTGTGGAGGAGAACTGAATTACAGCTTATGGTGGTGGATAACATGATAACATGAGTTACAGTACAGTATATGTTATGGCTACTGTCAGAGTTTTTCTAAAGAGTTTCACATAATCAGGTTGTATTACTGACATTAGCCACAATGTGCTGTAACACGCATATCTGTATCTATAATGCTTACTATTAGAAACAACAGTATAGGGCACACTGGCAGCCTGTAGGTGACAAATTACAGATAAAAAAACAAATCACCATGACTGGAGCCTAGGATCAAGTCTCCAGAGAGGTCATTGTATCCTGCGGCTTATTATACATTATTATATAAACATTGCGTTATGGTATCACACGTAGAATGGGTACCGCATCATGTTTATAAGGATCCGATTCCATTGTTAGAACTGACTATCTACTTGTTCTCAATGGGCTTTTCCCAAACCAGCCTCCTATGGCTTACAGAGGTCCAGCAACAGACCAATGGCAGGGGGTGCAGTATGTTATCACCACTGTCATAGACCCCTACCAACAGGTATTCCACATTTCATCCATGCACCCTATTCAGGAGCATTTGTTACCTTTCCCAACAGTTACCAGTAATGAGACATTCTCAACTACATCTGCAGCAATACACACGGGAAAGAAATGATGGAAAGGGAGACGGACTCGGAGTCCTGTTTAGTTGACACTCAGAATATTTCCACAATCAAAGGAACACTCACTGTGGGAGAAGCGCTGTGTTATCGGGGTCCCGGGATAGGGGTATGTTCGGCTTTCCCACTGGATGTTGCCATCATGAACAGCTTTAATGAATCCGTGATAACATTGGTGAGCGACCCCTAGTGGCGGAAGGAAGAGAGACACATTACAGCAATGGTCCGGTCCATAACAAAATCATCATTACACCAAGGGCCAACATGTACGAATTACAAGTTTTGGGTGGAAAAATTGTAAAAAGTTACCCCCCACCACCATCTGAATTGTGGGGCAGCCTATTTTGGGACTCCTATCCTCTGCACTGTAGCGGACGTTAACGACATAGGACTCTCATAAGGAAAGGTCCAATTTGGAGATAACAAATGTTCCATCACTTGGATGCAATGATATAGCACCGTCTGGGGTCATAAAGAAAAGCGCTAGGGAATATGTTGGCGCTATATAAATAAATGATGATGATAAAGGTGAATTATCTTTAAATCATCAGCAGGACAAGCAGGACGCCAGCGGTTACATTGTAAGCAGGACCCTCATATTTCTTTCTAGTTATTTTCTTGTACTGTAAATCAGTGCAGAATAAATAAGATAATATTTAGTACAGATTACTATAGAGAAATGTATCTGCACAATCCCAGAGGTCGGCAGAGAATGAGAGGATTGGATTCCTGTATTGTGAAACATTTCTGTGCTCTCTGAAATAGCTCCATGTAATGATCACTATACCATAAATGGTAACAGACAACACAGACATGTTTCAATGGCAGAAACACAAATACCTAAAACAGAAAGGGAGGAAAAGGGTGGAATGGTTTTACATTGGGGCTTGTGCTTGATGATAACATTCTAATAAATACTTGTACAGAGTGATCCTCATGTGTCAGTTATACAAGAGGGTAGAGCCTGTTCCTAGAGTACAGACAGACAGATCAGTATCTATTCCCTGCAGTGACTATATAAAGAGAGGACTGTTATGTGATGCATCTACGGAGAGCATTTAGTCCTGTGCTAACCTCACAGATAGAAGTGGGTGAGACGAAGGCTCCATTACCAACATATAAATACATCTTGTAGCTGCTGGAAGTCGATGGTGAAAGTGAGAGATTGCCATACGTCCGTCTAATCCCATTCTCTGTTACTACCAATAGATACATTTATATACACACAACCGCTGTCCCCTTCCTCCTGCATATATGACATTTAGGAAAACAACTCACTTTAATTAGTCTACAATCCAACCAATCATGATTAAGATAACAGTAAAGTACAAACCCAAGTCCTACACTTATCTCCCACCCCGAGCGACCGTTTATCCCTAGTAATAGTAACAAGGTCTGTGTGTGTCAATCAAGTAATGGTGTAGCTGATTGACAGTTACCACAGCCAATCACAATTTCTGCAGAGGGATGAACGGGATAACATGGGGTTGAGATGCGGGAGGCAGACCCCAACTACTGCCACGGCCCCACCCTCACAGTGATTGGCTGCATTATGTGGGGCACCGTCACACTGACTGTAAATACGGTGACTCTGGAAAGGCGACCATAGTTCTCTACGCTTATGTGGACCTCACTCCCCAGCAGTGCGACAGGATGGAAATCACTGACCTTAATATAAAGAGGGACACAATGTAGTAAAACGAACGCAATGATTACGGGCCCCCGTGCGTTTTCCCAGGACAGTCACCTTTATTTCTACCCAAATCTCCCAACAGGACAACTGGGATCAGCTTCCTGTGACTGTGACCTTATTTGGGTTCTAGAAGAAAAGTATGGAGTGGATTTGTGACCTGAGCAACCCTCCGGTCACAAGGGTGCCCCAATTTTTTCATTTTAAAATTACAGGAACCCTAGTGATGAAAATTAGGGCATTTTAAAGGAAAGTTTCACGCAAAACAAAATAAATAAATCAGTTTTTGTGACGAAACGAGTTTAATAACACCTTAATCAGCCGGTCCCTCATTTCTCACAAAATGTGGATTACAGCGAGTACGTTTTATAGCCCTTGCTTTTGTTCCCCAGCTCAACAGAGTACAACTGCAGTGTCTAATTACATGTGGATAAGGGGACATTGCAGCTCATTGTAAATATGTATATTGCTGATATTCCACTTATCTGTTATTCATTGTTCTTAAAGTGAAGCCAGGTGGGTTATGGGTAAGGATGAGATTCCAGAACACAGGTGAGGGGGCTGTAACTAAATTCATTCGTCCGCTCCTTTCTCTACAGGGATCAAGGAACAGTTGGGGACCCTGTGACATCACAAAGTAGTGTAAGGAGTTAATTTTAGGAGGGGCTGACTGCTACTATAACTTTAGAGGTGGGGGAGGCCAGTTAGTATCCATTGTTCTCCATAGGACTAGTCCAGAGATTTTGTCTGCAACCCAGGAGGGGGCTTCTATGGAAGCACACCTCATCTCCACTCCTCCCTCCAATCCCGATACAGCACCCACCAATGTTTAAAAAGGGAGAAAGCCAGGGGTTTGTTTAGGGAGGGGAAAACACTTTGGAAATATGACCCTAGATATAAGGAGCCACTCCAGGGGGGAGATGATGTTCATTCTGTGATTTGATTCCTGGAAGGTGCAAGATCTGATGTCGAGTTGCCGTTCTCTACCAGTGAAATACATCGGCAGATGCACGGGTCGTCATGTCAGGACAACCATGTGACTGTAACTCCTTGAGCTAGTGCTTTAAAGGACAGATGATGTGGTAAACCTGCCTGGCATTTATTTACTGTATGTATATAATAATCTAGTGATTGTTTTTATTAGAATAAATGTATTGTTTTACTTTCTAACTGCATCTGCCCGAGTGACAATACGAACCTTAGAAGGTACTGGGGGTAGGATACCCCGGCATAGTAAAGCACCCCTGGATGGCCAGCCAGCGTGAAGTGGGTAGAATTGGGCCAGAAAACCCGGTTTTTAGTATAAAATCCCAAGTAAATTTAGCCCTAAAAGTCTACTTACATGAGGTACAATCTACAATATTCAGAGTACATGGTGCCTCCATATTATCTCATGTCCACTGACAACACAAAGCCAGCAGGGGGCGCAGTAGTAAAAAAGAGCAGCAGCTGGTGCAAGGCACCATGGGACATTACAGACCCCTGGTAGGTAACCTCCGGGGACCAGATTTTACAGCAGTTTTAGCTTTGGGTGGAATTATCCTTTACCCTCAGTCATTAACAGTCAGTCTAACAAGTCTAATTGTAGGACTATCACAGTCAGAACCACAGTATTATCGCTGGTTTATACACAATAAACCAGCTCGTATGGCACCAACCTCAGACTACAATTGTGCAACCTCTGATCAGTTCCTGCAGGATGTAAATATTTAGGGGGTTTTTCCTATGCAAGTTCTGTCAGATCCAGGACATACACGTATAATAATCATACACATCTGGTATGGCAGCGGCAGATGTGATGTTTGTAAAAGTAAGTCTGCTCTATAACAGTGACAGGGAAACAATCTATAGGAGTCCGGAGTCTACACAATGCTCCAGGAATTATTAATTCTCCCACCAAAGACTGACTCAGTTTCCACGATACCATGTGTGTTATGTTGGCATCTCATGGTAAAACAACGCTTATAACGCGGTGACTTACCCTTGATGAGACGGTACCACTGCTTACATACAACGGCTGCGCTCTTGTGCTCCTGGTATGGAGACAGGAAGGACAGGATGTACTCCAGCACCTCCTCCGGAAGCTCGGACATGGATCGGTTATGCTTGGTCAGCTCAGGTGCCGGCTGATTGCGCGGCTCATAATCCTGCTCCATTGTTCCGTCTATTGCATCCTCTCCGTCTACAGCCATGAATGCGTCATCTTCACTCTCGGAGGAGCTGGCCATGGCATTCCACACACGTCCTGCGGGGGGAGCAACAGACAGGTTCAGTTACTGAATAGTTGCAAATCTGTCACCTTTCAAAACTGGGGGCCCCCGAGGGCTTAATACTCCCATCTCTTACCCGAGAGACTCTACTGCAGGACTCCATGTAATAGGACAAGTAGCATTATCCTACAAAACTAATCACTTTGCATGGTGCCAGTGTACAACGTACCATAAAACAGGCAGCCTATATTCCTCAGGGTTGTCTTCACAAACACCAGCAACCCACATATAAACATAATAAATCAATATGTCATTATTAACATGGAACAAGCACGTCTAGTTTCCTCTATAAGGTGCTCACCAATTCTCACTCACCTATTGGGATCACAAAATACTGAAGCTTTGAGAAAGGGGTTTGGAAAATACAACCTTAGTGGTACATAAAACATCCCTGCCTCTGCCTATACATTTAGGAATAAATCTGGATTATTACCAGTTACTGCCCTGTCACTCACACAAATATTAATAGTGCCCTAGAGTCCTGGCACACACAGGTTTCCTTCTCACACAGCACTATCTGCCTGGGCACGCCAACCTGCATCCATGAGAAAGGGTGAAACTAAGGAATGGGAGCAGGAGAAAGATGGGTGTGTGTGGGGAGGGCAGCACTAGACGTGGTGTGGATTTGCCAAAAATGAATTTAAAACATAAGTGATGATGCTTACACAGCCTGACGCATCAGCTGCACATGTAAGACTCACAACATAACACCAAAGAAGCTCATGGTAAAGCGCATGTATGGAAAGAGAGCGCCAACTATCCCAGCGTCATGCTGCACGTTAATATTCTCTGAGGATTCATACGGCTATCTCACGTGTCTTATTACCACCCTTTAAATTTGTCAGCTCCTGTGAACAGGGTCTCACCCTCAATTGTCCCAAATGATAATCTGCAAGTAAATCAGTGCTTGTATGGAATATAATGCTTTATACAACAACACTTATATTAACCATACAATAAGCATATAGAGGTTGTGCTGGGATTGATGGGGTAAACAGAACACCCCCTATTCCCCAGACACAGATTTATCCTTCCAGATAACCCCAATCCAGGTGTGATTGTGGTGTACATATCCCATGATGCTCAGCAACACCTTGTTCCTCCATCCAACATGGCCTGACCATGGTATGAAGCAGTAACATAGTACAGTGTCTATAACCATGAGACGCCATTCATACAGACAAGAACTGAGCTGAGCCAGAGAGAGCACAGACAAGGCCCATCAGACATAATCACACACTCATAGAGCGACATGAGTAGAGTGTGAGTCACATGAAATGCACAGCTGGGAGAGCATAGAACAGGGATGTAACAAGAGGCAGCACCGCATGTCAGGATAAAGCAGGGAAATGTGAGACAGGACAGTAATTAACACTGATCCTAATGCAAGTTCTGTTTCTCCCCAGCATAAGACTGGGGAAATCACTCCAGAAGAGACCCAAGGTACAGCTGCAGCTGAATATCACTCCTCCTAAGACACAGTGCTGGGCACACCCCTGTAGCATGTGATAAAATGTAAGGGCCCCCACCCCAAATTGTATACAGAAAATAAGGTTCCTCTAGGAGACCAAGTCCTAGAATCTAAAAGCAACATGTATTAATCTTTATGTCTCGCACCATGTTTCTATTTAGAGTACGACGGTATCTGTCGTCTCCTCCTCATTTACATAAAGAGCCAGTGGAAATCAGAAACAAATGATCATGTGTCATTTCCCTGCTATGCTGCAAATATCCATCTCTGTCCAAATCAGGATTTCAGCTCTTATTTCGTATTGTTACACCAACATCACCAGAATCAGAGGATAAATCATACCTGACATTGTTACATCTTTATATTTACACCAAACTGGATCATTAATAGCACAGAGTCAATCAATATATCTGGACATAAAGCAAAGTATGGTTACATTGTATACAGTGCTTTCCAAGCTTTTATTGTATATAGACACACGACTAGCTGTATGCACAGTCCTGGCAGTGATCTCTCCCCTGCACACAACCTATAGACACACAACTAACTGTATGCACAGTCCTGGCAGTGATCTCTCCCCTGTACACAACCTATAGACACACAACTAACTGTATGCACAGTCCTGGCAGTGATCTCTCCCCTGTACACAACCTATAGACACACAACTAACTGTATGCACAGTCCTGGCAGTGATCTCTCCCCTGTACACAACCTATAGACAGACAACTAGCTGTATGCACAGTACTGGCAGTGATCTCTCCCCTGTACACAACCTATAGACACACAACTAACTGTATGCACAGTCCTGGCAGTGATCTCTCCCCTGTACACAACCTATAGACACACAACTAACTGTATGCACAGTCCTGGCAGTGATCTCTCCCCTGTACACAACCTATAGACAGACAACTAGCTGTATGCACAGTCCTGGCAGTGATCTCTCCCCTGTACACAACCTATAGACACACAACTAACTGTATGCACAGTCCTGGCAGTGATCTCTCCCCTGTACACAACCTATAGACACACAACTAACTGTATGCACAGTCCTGGCAGTGATCTCTCCCCTGTACACAACCTATAGACACACAACTAACTGTATGCACAGTCCTGGCAGTGATCTCTCCCCTGTACACAACCTATAGACACACAACTAACTGTATGCACAGTCCTGGCAGTGATCTCTCCCCTGTACACAACCTATAGACACACAACTAGCTGTATGCACAGTACTGGCAGTGATCTCTCCCCTGTACACAACCTATAGACACACAACTAGCTGTATGCACAGTACTGGCAGTGATCTCTCCCCTGTACACAACCTATAGACACACAACTAACTGTATGCACAGTCCTGGCAGTGATCTCTCCCCTGTACACAACCTATAGACACACAACTAACTGTATGCACAGTCCTGGCAGTGATCTCTCCACTGTACACAACCTATAGACACACAACTAGCTGTATGCACAGTACTGGCAGTGATCTCTCCCCTGTACACAACCTATAGACACACAACTAGCTGTATGCACAGTCCTGGCAGTGATCTCTCCCCTGTACACAACCTATAGACACACAACTAGCTGTATGCACAGTCCTGGCAGTGATCTCTCCCCTGTACACAACCTATAGACACACAACTAGCTGTATGCACAGTACTGGCAGTGATCTCTCCCCTGTACACAACCTATAGACACACAACTAGCTGTATGCACAGTACTGGCAGTGATCTCTCCCCTGTACACAACCTATAGACACACAACTAACTGTATGCACAGTCCTGGCAGTGATCTCTCCCCTGTACACAACCTATAGACACACAACTAACTGTATGCACAGTACTGGCAGTGATCTCTCCCCTGTACACAACCTATAGACACACAACTAACTGTATGCACAGTCCTGGCAGTGATCTCTCCCCTGTACACAACCTATAGACACACAACTAGCTGTATGCACAGTACTGGCAGTGATCTCTCCCCTGTACACAACCTATAGACACACAACTAACTGTATGCACAGTACTGGCAGTGATCTCTCCCCTGTACACAACCTATAGACACACAACTAACTGTATGCACAGTACTGGCAGTGATCTCTCCCCTGTACACAACCTATAGACACACAACTAGCTGTATGCACAGTACTGGCAGTGATC